>NW_023502157.1:0-14447 GCF_013396075.1 Fusarium subglutinans
TAAAGTATATAAGTTAAAGTTTTTATAATAATAATTATTAACTATATTTATAATAAATATTCCGGACTAATATTAAACCTATTAATTACATTGTAAATAAAATAATCCAAACCAGTATAATATTCATCCTTATATATAAAGGTATTTATCTTTAGCTTTTCTAAGGTCCTCACTATAAGTCTAATCTCTTGCTCCGTGTTCACCACAATCTAGCCCAAGATTACTTTTTATCAACTTAACATATCACCACAATGACCACCCCACTTCAACTTCTCGAGACCTCAGAAGGTTTTTCGTTCTACCACCAAGGGGATGAGGAAGCTCGTTGGATCTTTGATGAGATCTTCACTCAGCGATGCTATGATACAGTAAAACTGCCTGAAAAGCCTGTAATCATCGATGCCGGCGCCAACATTGGGCTGTATACTCTTTTTGCTAAGAGGAACTACCCAGAAGCAAAAGTGCTGGCTTTCGAACCCGCTAGAGAAAGCGTCTCCATCTTTAACCAGAACATATCGCTACACAAACTATCAGGTGTAGAGCTCCACGAATGTGCTCTTGGATCTAAGAATGAAACCAAGATGTTAACCTTCTTCCCTAACACCCCTACCAACTCAACAATTGGCAGTGACGGAGGGAATGAATGGTTGGAGCTTATCGCCGACAAAGTCAGCAAGGAAGTAGCTGATAACATGAGAGAAAATGCACGACAAACGCCCGTCCCCGTTAGAAGACTTTCCGAATTCCTCAGAGATCGGGACGATATCACGAAGGTCGATCTGCTAAAGATCGATATCGAAGGGGGAGAGTTAGACGTTATCGAGGGACTTGATGCTGACCACTTGTTGTCAGTCAAGAATATCGTCATGGAACTGTGGAGTCCTGATGGGCAACTTGAAGTCACTGAGAAAGCCCTCGAGGCCAAAGGGTACACCGTCACAACTACTCTGGTTCCTTGGAAATCGGGACAAGCTGAGAAGATGAAAATGTATATGTTGACAGCACAACGGGTCTAATTGATGTCACTATAGTTGCTTCATAGGAGAATAGAATGAAGAGATCATTTAAAATACAGCTTTAAATAAACCTCAGCGGTGATTTCAGTTATATTACCGTCTTTAATCAATATACTTATGCTAAAAAATAAGCATTATATTGTGTTATTCTCATTACATGAGACCCTACTGGCTATACCTTGCGTATTGGCTACAGAGATACTTCACTTTTCAATACTTATAAAAGTATTAATGCCTAGATATATTAGTGGAGTACCTATAAATACTTGGGAATATTGTACCTTAGCCTTCGTAGCTACTGTAGGTAGAGTTCAGTACATCTTTGAATATAAATTAAAGTATATATAGTAAAGAATAACTATATTTATTACTTAATATAACTTTATTTCTATTTATTTAAATCTAAACAAACATTTCTCCTCTATCTACTAGCCCTTAAGCCTCTCTATAAAATGTTTTGCCTGACTGTGAATCTCTAGGAAGCTCTCCAAAGCTCTACTCAACTGAGAACTGGCAGATTTTGTTTGGCCGCACGACGAAGGATCCCTACTAATATCCAGGTCGACAGTGAGATACGAGATAGCTGAACTGAGTAGTAACGGCAGGGATGGGGGCGCCTGGATCAATTGACTTATAGAGTGGATGGAGTCAGACACTTACCTTGAAACAAGTAGAACTTGTGATGAGATTAGATAAGTCCGCCATTTTAGCGGCGGCCTCGCCGGCTGATTTATCATACGCCTCCGAAACTAGTTGCTCTTCCTCTGTTTGACAAGGCATTGCTTTGCTCGCTTTTGCCAATGCTATAATGGAACCGTACGTTACCATCAACGTCACGATCGCCATTGGTTCGTCATCCACATCCGTTGCATTGGTGGATAATAGGTCAATTTGCCTTTTTGTAGCTGATGCCAGCCACTCGTGCCTTTTCCAGAAAGACGAGCTTTCTTTTTCTAACGACGGTCCGCTTTTCGGTATATGCTTCTGAATAGTGCAGCGGCCAAAAAGAGCCATGCTTGTAACAAATTCGGCGAAACGCGATGTCGCGTCCAGTTTTGCGTACTTGAGTGCCTCGTCTGCGAAGCCCATCTTGACCTCATCTCCATTCTGAAAGTACCTTTCTGGACATGGAAGACGGACCGAGATCTGCTAAAGTAAGTATTTGATAGGGAAAAAGCGGTATGAAGATGTTCAAACCAACAATTTCGTCGTGAATGGCTGGTAGAGACTCTTCGCATGCACTCAAGAACCGGTCTAAGCAGAAAGCAACCCAAAAGGTCCTTCTCCTCTCCTCAATCGTTGGGAAGTTCGGACCAGTTGAAGTTGAATCATTTGACGAGTTCGAACTACCTGTAGACGGCGCCTGTTGGTCACTACAATGTAGCCGCGAGAGATACACCAAACGAAGTGCCTGCCGAGCTGTTGTTGATACTGGATAGATGTGAGGTGCTAAAAGCTCGTAATGTACGAGAAGGAGCCATGCCTGTATCTGCTCGATGCTGATAATGGTATCTGTCCAGGGCAAACCCAATTCGCTGGCTTCAAGATCCTCAGCCATCTGCCTCGCTTTAAGATACAGGTCTTCTCCACGAGAACGGAACTGGGATGACATGGACGCGGCAAGTGCCCTCATAGTCATTCTCAAACATTGGCGAGCTGGACTAGGGTCCTTTGACTTGGTCCATGACAGATATCGTCGCTTATGGACCATGGGAAACAGCGGGTGCACCCTGTCAAAATAGAGCTGATCCCTTCATTAATGTAACAGAACTCTTATGTCAGTTTCCAGAGTCTCTTCAATACAAAAACAAGCTCTTTGTATAGACTTTTAACTTACAAGTCAAACTGAATCAGTGGGGGTAAGTCGCTGGTGATTGATGGGTCATCTGGTGTTTGGGTGCGTTGTCGAGGTGCTGCTTCGATACCTTGCGAGACCTCGCTATAGTCCTGCCAGTTAGAGTCCAAATTAGGTTCTGAGATAATTTCTAGATGTTCAGTCCAGGATGACTGTGCCAGATCGAAGGGCATAGTCCATTCCATCTCTCCCATAGTAGTGGCTGATGCTGCCTCGGTCCCAGTGCTTAGGCTATGAGAATGAGAATAGGTGACATCTGCAACCTCGATTTCCGACTGGCTGGCTAATTGCTGCTCTAGCATGGCTGTGGTTTATCATGTTAGAAATTCAAGCCCATAGCGGATAAACAAATGGGGACTCCGACCGATTCGAGACTTCAACTCTCTTAGCTGTCCCTTTTTGGGCCCTCGTTTTGGCCTTTGTTCCACGAAGATACATTCAATTCCTGTTTCGAGACAACCTCCGCAGACTGGATGAACACGATCACATTTTGACTTTCGCCTTCGGCATTCTTCGCACGCAAGCCCAGCTTGTTGTCTAGAATTTGTATCCATGTTGACAATGTGTGTATACCTCGTTTAACCTCGGAAAGATAAGACTATTAATACATTTAGACTCGTAGGTTGAACCGAGGCTGATTGATAAAAACCTCTAGACCCTCGGCTGCCTTTGGAATTCTCGCCGTTCAACACGAAGTCTTATGCATAAGCTTAAACTTTGTCACGTATCCCTACTGTACACTATTCTCGTCATATGAGTACGGCAGTTTGTAACCGCGCGGCTAACTATCTAAGGAAGCATATTCACAGTCTGCGAGTCATTACGGGATGGGCCGCTTGGACCTATCTATCGCACTGCCGGCGCACCCGGGCCGAATACCAGATTCAAAAAAGTCAAATATAGGGAAAGTCGCTCAAACTTTTCTGATACGTGCGGAGTAAAGTATTTCGCAGTAGTTAAAGATACTCCGATGACCTACCGCGTCATTTGCCGCGTAATATTTGGCGAAACAGACAAAAATCCGGTTGACTAGTAGAAAAGGGACAGGCTTGTTACATCTCAACTACTGTATCAGGATCAACGTCCGTTCGCGAGTGCTGCACATCAACCTACTACTCCCAATAATATCTTAGCTCCTAACATATACTCTTCCAATCGTAAGTTCTGACGAATACTTTCCCTCCCCGTCGACGGACACTGCCGGTGGCGCCATATAATATGTCAACTGGCAAATCACCAGCTGTGGTAGACATGCCAAAGGTCGGTGAGGCCATACTGAAGCTCAATGATGGAAACAAGATGCCAATGGTAGGTTCTGACATCTTTCCCACGGCTGTTCCGCGCCTGAATTATTGTTAGCTGGGATACGGATTAGGCACGGTATTACACAAAAGATCCCGAGACGAAAAGAGCGAGGCGATTGTCATAACGACGAAACTCGCAATTGAACATGGGTTTCGCCATCTCGATTGTGCCGACCGTAAGTCAACATAGTAGGAGCTAGTTATGTCTCATTCACTTATCAACCACCCGATAGTGTACAATAACGAGAAAGAACTCGGGGACGCTGTGCGAGCTTCTCCGATCCCTCGGTCAGACCTTTTCATAGTTACAAAGCTATGCGGGACTGAAAAAAGGGACGTCAAGGCTGAGTTCGAGGGCTCTCTGAGCAGACTTGGTCTTGCTTACGTGGACCTTTATCTTGTGCATGCGCCTTACATGGCAGACAATGCAAAGGATCTGCAGCACGTGTGGTCTCAAATGGAAGAGATCAAACGGTCTGGAAGGGCTAAATCAATTGGGGTATCAAACTTTCTGCAAGAACACATCGAGGCTATCTTGGCGACGGCTGAAATTCCTCCTGCTGTCAACTCGATCGAGTACCATCCTTACCTCCAACGTGGTGCACTGATCGATTTCCTCAAGTCACGAAATATTGCAGTTTCAGCATACTCGACCCTCACGGCACTGACCGAGGAAGCCGCAGGACCAGTCAACAAGCTCTACACCCAATTAGCCCGTAAATACAACGTATCAGAGACAGATATAGCTTTGAGATGGTGTCTGGATCAGAACATAGCAGCTATCACTACCTCTCGCAAAGGGGATAGGCTGAAGGCTTTATCCAAGAATCTGCCCACATTCAAACTTACTAAAGGAGAGATCGACAGTATTTCGCTTGCTGGCCAGTCAAAGCACTATAGAAAGTTTCTTACAGACCGCTTTGCGCCAGAGGACCGGCAATAAGCTCGGCAGATACTTCCTAGGGCCGTGGCAACCGGCATGGATAGCAGGGTCTAGAGTCCAGACCATACTTAGCAATTTAAACTGTCGCAAGAAATGGAGCTGAAGTTGCCTCAAATGTTGTGTCGTCCACTCTATTGGCTACTTTTGCGAGACAGCCGGGTAACTACCGAGATACTTGCCCCAATTGAGTAACGTTTGCGAGACTGTCAGCGAAAAGGGACGCTAATTCGTAACGCTTTGTCTAGGCCCTGATCGGCAAGCCCGGGTTGGTATGTTGTGGCCGGTTTTTAGGTACATTACAGTCCGCAGGGATAGGAAATGTGCATTTCCGCGATTTTTTAGGTATATATTCCCACAACGGAATTAAATATACCAATAAGATTAGATAGGCTTAGTATATCTGTAGAGATAATACTAGAGTAATTAGTAAGGAATATAGCAGATTAGCTACTGGAAGAAGTACCGATTTTATATTTACTATCCCTGAGGGCTATAGCCTTCTAAAGTACCTTTCTTAAAAACCAAAGTTGTAACGGTTTTCACCCGGGATAATATACTGTAAAATACATAAGTCTCTTGGTAACCTTGCCTATTTAGGTAGCCTAAGCGGCCCTTACTAGCTTGGTATAGGGAAATAGTAGTCTTTAGGCCTAATTAGATTAGTGCCCAGAATGGCAGCTAAACGGAGCCTAATTTAGCAAAACGGTTATAATTATGCTACTTTGTACAAGATAACGGTAAAAATTAACAATACAATATACTAACCCGGGCTTGCCAATCATGGCCCTAGACTTCATCTTATGCTTTATCCCTGGCATCTTGACTCTTGAATAACCAACAATATTTGTTATGTTTAGCTGATATTACACAATCTCAGTATATCTGCTCTTGGCCACAATCTCGCTGGCCAACGCACCCAACGACTGGCTCTGCAAAATGCTAAAGATGGAAACATCGGCTGCGGCCTGAAGCGAGATCATATTTCGCAGCTCCACCGCAACCAGTGAGTCGACACCATAGTGCGATGGGTGTTTACTTGGTTCGATCTCTCCAATAGCTATGACGAAGATGGAGCTCAACTTGTGTGCAATCGCTTCAAAGACAATAGCTTCAGCATCAGCCCGCGAAGTCACCTCGGCGAGACTAGCAGCAAGTGAATGTTTTTCCATCCGTTCACCATCACTTGCTCGTTTTTCTCGAGGCTGACGATATTGCAGGGCGCTGAAACGTGCATCGCGGCCGAGTTGTGACTCTCCATCACGATTCCAGTGGGAACCAGGCCCTGTATTGAGCCCAGAGACGATTTGACGAGCAAAAGGGTGTAGAATGGCGGACTCTAATAACCCGATAAGTTGGTCTTCTCGCAGTAACATGTGGCCTGCTCTCTGCATGCGGGCTGCCACACCGGCCGTTTCAGCCACGTAACCTACTGTCTTTACGGCACAGAGATCCAGCGATACGGCAGGGAGACCGTTTGCAACACGCCATTGGGCTAGTGCATCCTGATATGACCCTCCTGCTGAGTAGTTGGCCTGACTGGCATAGCCGACGATGCCATTGATGGAGGATAGCATGATGAAGAAGTCGACGTTCTGGAATTTGGTATGCAGATTCCAGGACCCATGAACTTTGGGCAGAACAGCCGCCCTAAAGCTTTCGATTGTCATTTGTTCTAGAATGGAGTCCTGAAAAACGTTAGCAGTGATAAACACGTAATGAGAGCGACACCTACTTGAAGCACCATGGCAGCGTGGATAACACCTCGAATAGGCGCAAGTCCCTTCGCTGTACAAAGCTGTATCGCCCTCTCAAGATCATGGTCTTTGGAGATATCGCAGCTGATGCACTCAATTCTGCATCCTGTCTCGGCCAAGTCGCGTATAAAGACTGCATCATCTTCCTTTGTCCCAGCACTTCGCGACATGAGAATGATCTGTTTGGCTCCGATATTGACAAGCCAGCTCGCCAAACACCGCCCAATGCCTCCCAAGCCACCAACCAATAGATATGACGCATCTGGTGACAGCCTGATAGTCTGCGGGTAGGAGTGAACTTGAACCTTCTGGAGCGGATCTGTTGATACCACAATCTTGCCTGTGTGTTGTCCTGTCTGCATGAGACGGAATGCCTTGGTGATATCCGAGATTGGGTAACTAGTCAAGGGATCAACAGGCGCGATCACGTTGCGCTGTTTCAGGCGTGCAATCTCGGTAAGAATTCGACGCACATCGGGTCCTTTCCCTCTTGTCATTTGGAGTATGTCCAGTGATGAAAAAGATATATGGCGAATAAACGGCCGCATCTCTAAGAAACTGTTTTGCTCAAGGTCCCGTCTTCCGATCTCGACAAAGTGACCAAAGGGAGCTACAAGGCCAAAGCTCTCTTGTAACAAAGGACCCGCAAGAGAGTTCAGAACCAGATCAACACCGCGACCCCCGGTTATGTCACGGATGCCCGAGGCAAAAGATGCATCGCGGCTGTTGAAGATGTGGTGATCTGGAATTCCATACTTTTGTTGGATCAGCTTCTTCTTCTTAGGGGAGCCTACGGTGACATAGATATCGGCTCCGAGATGCTGCGCGAGCTGAATAGCTGCTTGGCCAACTCCACCCGCCGCGGCGTGAATCAGAACAGATTGACCTCGCTGGATATGAGCGACGTCGTACAAAGCAACGTACGCCGTGGTAAATACCATAGGCATAGATGCTGCTTCTTCAAAGGTAGTTCCCTCCGGCATAGAAACAGCGTTCCAATGTTCGGTCCGTACGCGGCTTGCAAAAGGCCCGCGGAGAAGGGCAAAAACATTTTCGCCTACAAAGTGCCCATGGAGAGCAGCCACAGCGCCGACTTTGGTTATGACGCCGGCACACTCAATACCCATGATCTTGTCTTCCAGTTGGCCCATGGAAACCATGACATCTCGGAAGTTCAGCCCATAAGCGCGAACCTCGATCTCGACAAGGGTTTCCAACATCTGACTCTCATCGGCAGTCGTGACCGCGTCATCGTGGATGAATGTCAAAGTGTCCAAGAGACCCGGGATGCCAACATGGAGGCGAACAGGGAGCTCCTGCTGGAAAAGCTCTGTTACAGCATGGACCGGTGGCCGATGATCTTGCTGTGGCATGACGAGTTCATTTCGAGCTGTGTCTTTGTAGTACCGCGGGACCATAATAGTCTCATTTCGTTCCGCGAACTCAAAGTCAGTCGCAGATCCGTCAAATGCGTTGCTATCATCCGTTTCTCTGAAGAAATGCCTGAGAACACGCGAGATGGCATTGTGCGCAGTAGATGACCATGTTGAGTGAGATGGATCCAAGTCTAAAGTTATGATTCGTCGGCCAACATACTCATTGCGCAAAGAACGAACGAACCCTGTAGCCAATGCTGAGCAAGGGTTATCACATTCGTTGGCGCCTCCAACTGTTATCCAGAGAAGACCATAGCAATTGGTGACCATGAGTTTCAGCCCTTCCAACGAAGTTGAGTTGAGGTCGAATAGCATATTCTCATCCATTTCGGCCAGAAAGACGCATATCTTGCCTCTGTAAGTGGAACCAGTAACATCCAGGGCATCCAGGAGTTGCACATCAAGGCAGTGATCTTTCCCTCCGATAGAATGTGCCAGAGATGCTATCCAATCTTCTGGAGGCACTGATTTGGACGTCGTAACCAGAACAATGTCCTCCAATCTGATCTCTGCCGAGGTATCTGCCGCCGCTTTCGCATGAGACATGATGGTGCTAAATGCATACTCAGAAGTGTCCTCGCTTTCGTTGACGGCCATATCAACCCCTGTGAAGCCGGCAGTCCTCAACGCATTATCCCAGGACGTGATACTGAGGGACGGACTATTCTGGCGGGTGGACTCTTGACTGAGCCACCAGCCAGGTAGGAGGCCGAAGATGAACTGGATATCGATCTGGTCCTGCGTTGTTTCAATAAGTAACAACGAGCCGCCGGGCTTCATAAGGCTTCGAACATTAGCCATTGTTTTGGAGATGGATTTCGTAGCATGGAGAACTTGGCATGCAATCACAACATCATAAGAACCAGGCGTGAAACCTTGCTCTGCAGGATCCTGCTCGATATCTAGCTTGTCGAATGCTAGTATATCGCTCCACCCCGAGAGATCCTCTCTAGCAGTCTCAAAGAAACCCATGGAGATATCCGTATAGTGGTATAATTCAGCTAGTGGGCCTCCAGAATCCCGAGATCCAAGTACTTCCAGAGCATGGCGAGTGGCACTGCCTGTACCAGCACCTATTTCAAGGATTCGAGCTCTGGGATTCTTGTGAACGATCTTGCGGAGGAGCTGAGACAGTTGGCTGAAGCAGCGTTTGAGGCCAGGTGATTCTTCGTAGTATCTCGAAAGAAGATTATTTTGAGCCATTAGTTCCAGTGGCGCCGACTTTCCTCGCAAGATATTGGCAAGATGAGGGCCGAGGCGACAAATCATTTCGCCTGCCACGCTATTCGTGATAGCTCGGCTAATAAGACCAAGTCGCAGTCCAGGGCTTAGAGATCTTAGGTCAATGGTCTCGTCTGTATTGTCAGATTCTGATTGCGGTGAGGCCAGCTCGACCTGGTCCTGCATCCAGCGGTAGAATTTGGCTAAGTGTCCAGTGAGAGTCGATACATCAGAGGGCGAAAGCTCAGCAAGTGCTTCATGAATATAGTAAAGACAAATTGGCCGTAGCTCTTTCGTGAAACTCTCCCCAGGGCCTGAATGTACAAGCTCCTTTTGGATCCTGTTGAGTGTCTCGGGGCCAGCGAGAGTCATATCAATATCCCATTCAACCCTACTACAAACCTCCTTCTCCCATGGCCGTTTGTTTCCATTACCCACGGCTTGTCCAAGGGACTGGAGAAGCAAGCCCTGTATCTCTAGGACAGGAGTTTGTGAACCTTGCTCATTACCCTGGGCATCAAAAACGCGAACATCGGCTTCAAAGCTCTGGGAATCGGCATCGTTGACTCTTGAGCAAGCCTCGAATTCGTGTCCTACATTGGAGCCGATATTGCTCGATATCCAAATGTGTCTAAACCTTCGAGGCACGCGGGGGCTCTCTTGGAAATAACCAGCCTTGGGAAGGGCTGTATAAGCCGCTTGAACGATGGAATCGAGAGTAGTTGGGTGTATGATAGTGTTGTTAGCAGAGGTGTCGGCAACAATTATGGTGGCCTTGGATCGTGGTTCGGTTTGGCACTGGAGGATGGTCTTGAAGTTTTGGAATGCTGGTCCATGCTCGATACCGACTGATCTGAAGGTCGCAAACACATCATCGGGTGCAATTCGACGTGCTGTGCTGGGAATCAAAGGAGATAGTGCTTTGAGTCCGCCTACCCCCGGCACCGACTCATTGGCAAACTCGACTTTAATAGACCCTTGGGCATGCAAGTTCCATCGGTTCTCGCCAGTCACAGAGAGGATTTCAAAATGATACCACCCTCTGAGGCCAATTTCTCTGTCATGCGCAGGACAGAGTTTCGTCTGAACCTCCAGGGGTTGGGTATCCGGCACTAGCAGGGCCCGAAGAATCTCGACGTCTCGCAGCCTGTAACCAGAAACTTGTCGAACATTTCCTAGCTTGTCTACAGATTTGATCACCTGCATAGAGACCATCTGTGTTATGCCTGCGAGAGCCAAGCAGATGAAACCTGCTCCGGGATAAAGGACATTGGATTGGACTACGTGGTCGCGAAGCCAAGGCGACTGGGACGCACGAAGGATATGGCGCCATGAAGGAGACTCTGGTTCTGCCCCTAGAACAAGCGAGCCGATAAGACTGTGCGGTTCCTGGTCTCTTTCTCGCAGCGCTCTATTGAAGCGTGGCTCAACCCAGTGTCTGGTCTGGTGGTTCCATGAGTAGGAGGGAAGATCTGTGAGCACCTTGACAAAGCTCTCTCTTCCGTATGGAAAGTTGAGAGAGTCTAATTGCAGGTCCAGGCCCTCGCCTATCAGATTTGCCGCCAGTGTCTGCATGGTATCTCTAGCATCATTCTTGCGAACTAAACAAGAGTAATACGGGATTCTGAGACCACTAAACTCCGGAAGCTCGAGGATTTGTCTGATAGGTCCTCGCAAGGCTGAATGTGGTCCAACCTCGACTACAACATCAACACTGGTGCCAGATGGGTCGAAGTCACCTAATAACATGTCGGTGAAGGCATCCAAGAACTTGACAGGCTGAACCAGGCTCGCCACCCAATGTTCAGCACTGGCAATTTCTTCAGGGTCCGTCATGCGACCGCCGGTGACTGGCGAAGAGTAGACGATGGACTCAAAGTTATGTGAAGGATTGAGGAGTTTTACCCGACCCAGGGCTTCCCCATACCTGTGCGAGATAGGTTCCATCTGATGCGAATGGTAGCCAATGTCGACATTGAGACGACTTGCTAATACGCCATCATTCTTAGCCCGAGTCTCGACCTCCAGGACGGCAGAAAGATCGCCTGCAATGGTGACACTTTTAGGACTGTTGATACAAGCGATGCTTGCTTTCCCATCGCTTTGTAGCTGTTCGAGGTAGGTCGCGGCGTGATCAGATCCCACTCCAACCGCAACCATGCCTCCCTTGACAGAACCTCTCAGAGCTTTGTCAGCCGATAAAACACTCCGATAGTGAGCGATAGCCATGGATGCCCGGTAATCAATAACCCCTGCGGCATACGCAGCTGCGATCTCTCCACTTGAGTGACTTGTCACCGCTGCTGGCTTGACACCCCAGCTCTGGAGTAAATTGACCAGTGATATCTGCAAGGCAGCACAGATGGGAATACTGACAGCAGTGTCAAAAACCTTTGTGCCAGTAGCATCCCTCATGAGCTCCTCCATCAGCGACCAGTCTGCACCAAGCTCTCTAAGGTATGCATCTCCAAGCTCAAGGGAGGATCTGAACACAGGATAGGCAATAATGAGCTCTCTCCCCATTGCGTACCATTGGGCCCCTTGCCCTGTAAACACCATTCCGATACGAGGAGTTCGTACGATTCTTTTGGGCTTGAACTGAGAGGATCCCAGAGACTCAACGACTGTAGACATGCCGCGCGTGTAGGAAATGGGACATGCTGCAACCCAAGGCATCATACTACGACGTTGGCCGAGAGTGTATATAAGCCTCTGCAGGAACTCATCAGGTAAGTCATGTTCCTTTTGGCGTTCGAGATAGTCTTTCAGGTTGGAGATCATATCCTGGCATGCTCGTTCATCTCTTGCACTGAGAACAAGGACCTTGGTTTTGTTCCGAACTGGATTGGTGTTGTTCCCATCACTTGTCGGCTTGGTACCACACTGTGATGCTGAGTCCATATGATAAGTGTAGCCATTGGTATGACTGGTTCCGTTGGTCGTGGGAGTCATAGGATCAGCTAACCATGGTGGTCCCATCTCAACAATGACATGGGCATTCGTACCACCGTAGCCAAAGTTGTTGATTGATGCGCGCCTTATTCCGTTAGAATTCGGGATCCAGGGCTCCAATTTCTGTGGTACTTCAAACTTCCACTCCTCCAAGTCGAGTTTTGCATTCGGTTTCTCAAAGTTAATGGACGGTGGAATCTCCCCCTTCTCGAGCGCCAGAATCACCTTGATGAGACTTGCGAGACCGCTGACTGGTTCCGTGTGTCCAATATTGGCCTTGATAGAGCCAACACGCAGAGGACATGTACTCTGACGCTTTGGCTGAAAGACTGCTGCAACTGCCTGAAGCTCAATTGGATCTCCTGTTGGCGTACCTGTTCCATGGGCCTCGAAGTATTGTGTTTCGAGTGGGTCAAGCAGGGCGCTCTGGTAACATTTGCGAATGAGTTGTTCCTGTGCATTTGAGCTCGGAGATGTGATAGTTT
The DNA here is from genome assembly GCF_013396075.1 of Fusarium subglutinans. Classification (NCBI taxonomy): domain Eukaryota; kingdom Fungi; phylum Ascomycota; class Sordariomycetes; order Hypocreales; family Nectriaceae; genus Fusarium; species Fusarium subglutinans. The sequence continues at coordinate 12,967 of NW_023502157.1, forward strand.
CTGTCCTGCCATCCTGATTGAGACAAGTCTCGCGTATCACTGCCCGGATAGGGTCTCCAGCAGCTACAGCATCTCGCCAGCGCTTGATGATAACGGTCGCTACACCCTCTCCTCGACCGTAACCATTGGCTCTTGAATCAAAAGAAAAGGACTTTCCATCAGGTGAGAGAACTCTGCCTTGTGTTAGTAGACGGCGGTTTTATGTGTAAAGCCTCAACGTACCCGATAGAACCGAGAGCCTTGAACATATCTGGGTTGAGCATCAGATTGGAGCTTCCAACGATTGCCATGGTCGAGTTGCCAGATCTTAAGTCACTGACAGCCTGGTTTAGTGCCACTAGAGACGTCGAGCAACCCGTATCCAAGGTCATGCTAGCCCCTCTCAAATCAAAGAAATGCGAGACACGGTTTGAGGCCATGGCGGCGCCTGTACCCGTAATCATAAAACGTGGTAAGTCATCTTCATCCCGTATCATGCTCTCCCTATAGTCGTGGTTAAACGTCCCCATATATACAGACGTGTCCGAGCCTGCTACCTTTTCGATAGGCTGCCCAGCTTGAGAGAAGTGTCAGGTTGCATGTTTCCCGACAAAGAGAGGCGTCTTACCATTCTCGAGTGCTTCATACACAGACTCCAGCTGAAGCCTAAACTGGGGGTCCATAGACTAGAATGACATGTTATCAGTATTTGCTCATATCTAGCTGATTTGTCGTATTGCTTACTGCTGCAGTTTCGGCCGACAAGCTGAAGAAGGCTGCATCGAAATTGCCAAGGTCCTCTTTAAGAAAGTACCCAGCACGTACGTGCATCTGAAAGGATTCACATTTAGCAGTTTCGTAGTTATGAGAATAAACAATTGGTACATACAGTGCTCGATTTTTCATGATCAGGATGGAATGAGCCCGCCCAGTTGAATCTGGACATGGGGATCTGAGACCAAGCATCTCGTCCATTGGCAATCATTTGCCATAATTTATCAGCATTTGTGGCTTCGCCAGCAAATTTGCAACTGAGGCCGATGATTGCGATCGGTTCCGGGGCACGACAATCTTCCATTTCGCTCTCCAAGTTCGACAAAGGTAGTGAATTGATTGGTTTGTTTGGAACGGTAATTTCTCATCTACAGTGTTATGGGTGCGATTCGCCCAGCCTAGTCTAGGTACGAGGATATATCTATGGCCCTTTGATTCATCTCACAGTGGAAGTCCGGCTTTCACAACGTGACGGACAATTAAATCAGTATAACTAGATAGAGAAGGTGATATGAATGTCCGGAGTATTCCAGATAATCTTACTTACACAAGGTTATTATTAATATATGCTAAAGTGTACTAAATAAAGTAATAAAGAGGATAAGTAAACTATTTAAAACTTAGTATTGAAATATTTAAGAAGATTTTAAGTTTAAATTTAATAAGTAATATTTATTTATATTTATTTATAGAAAAGATTAATTTAAATATTATAAAATTATTATTAA